>NC_030678.2:28986196-29029526 GCF_000004195.4 Xenopus tropicalis
TTAGTTCTCCCCCTACAGCACTGTACATACCGCATAGTTCTTTCCTTGCAGCCTTGAAACATATTGCATCGTTCTCCTCCACAGCCCGTAAATACCACATAGTTCTCTCCCTGCATCCCGTACATACCACATATTCTCTCTCTGCAGCCAGTATGTATATATGGTTCTCCCCCTACAGCCCAGTACAACCAGATAGTTCTCTGCCTGCAGCCCAGTACATGCCGCATGGTTCTCCCCCTGCAGCCCAGTACATGCCGCATGGTTCTCCCTGCAACCCAGTACATGCCGCATGGTTCTCTCCCTGCAGCCCCAGTACATGCCGCATGGTTCTCCCCTGCAACCCAGGACATGCCGCATGGTTCTCTCCCTGCAGCCCAGTATGTATCACATGGTTCTCCCCCTACAGCCCTGTACCTACTGAATGGTTCTTCCCCTGCAGCCCACCCCCCCCCCCCCCCCCCCCCCCCCCCCCCCCCCCCCCCCCGTACATTCCACCCCCCCCCCCCCCCCTATAGTCTCTGCCTGCCAGCCCAGTACATACCAGATAGTTCTCTGCCTGCAGCCCTTAGAATAGCCAAAGATCTGCCCAGCCCATACATACCAGATCATTCTCTGCCGGGCCCCAGTTACATACCAGATATTCTCTGCCTGCAGCACCCAGTACATACCAATAGTCTCTGCTGCAGCCAGTACATACCAGATAGTTCTTGCTTCACCCAGTACATACCAAGTATTCTCTCCGCAGCCCAGTACATACCAGATAGTCTCTGCCTGCTCGCCCATAGCATACCAGATATTATTTCGCTCAGCTGCAAGCCCAGTAATGCAAAGTTCTCTGCCTGCAGCCCAGTACATAGCAGATATTCTCTGCTGGCCCAAGTCGCATAGTCTCTCACCCAGTACATAGCAATAGTCTCTGCCGCAGCCAGTAATAGCAGATATTCTCTGCCTGCAAGCCAGTACATAGCGAGATAGTTCTCTGCCTGCAGCCCAGTTACATAGCAGATAGTTCTCTGCCTGCAGCCCAGTACATAGCAGATAGTTCTCTGCCTGCAAGCCCAGTACATAGCAGATAGTTCCTGACTGCAGCCCATACATAGCAGATAGTTCTCTGCCTGCAGCCCAGTACATAGCAATAGTTCTCTGCCTGCAGCCCAGTACATAGCAGATAGTCTGCTGCTGTCTGCGACCAGTACATACAGATAGTTCTCTGCCTGCAGCCCAGTACATACCAGATAGTTCTCTGCCTGCAACCAGTACATACAGATAGTTCTCTGCCTGCAGCCAGTACATACCAGATAGTCTCTCTGCTGCAGCCCATACATTACAGATATTCTCTGCCCAACCCAGACATACCAGCATAGTTCCTGCCTGCACCAGTACATACAGATAGTTCTCTGCCTGCAGCCCAGTACATACCAGTACATAGCAGATAGTTCTCTGCCTGCCAGCCCGATACATACCAATAGTTTCTGCCTGCAGCCAGTACATACCAGATGTTCCTCTCCTGCAGCCATACATACAGAATTTCTCCTGCAGCCCAGTACATTACCAGATAGTCCTCCTGCAGCCCAGTACATACAAGATAGTTCTCTGCCCTGCAGACCCAGTACATACCAGATAGTTCTCTGCCTGCAGCCCAGTACATACCACAGCAGATAGTTCTCTGCCTGCAGCCAGTACATACCAGATAGTTCTCTGCCTGCAGCCCAGTACATACCAGCCAGATTCTCTGCCTGCAGCCCGTACATACCAATAGTTCTCTGCCTGCAGCCCAGTACATACCAGATATTCTCTGCTGCAGCCCAGTACATACCAGATATTTCTCTGCCTGCAGCCCAGTACATACCAGATAGTTCTCTGCCTGCAGCCCAGTACATACCAGATAGTTCTCTGCCTGCAGCCCAGTACATAGCAGATAGTTCATGTCCTGCCTGCAGCCCAGTACATAGCAGATAGTTCTCTGCCTGCAGCCCAGTACATAGCAGATAGTTCTCTGCCCTCAGCCCAGTACATACCAGAATTCTCTGCCTGCAGCCCACATTACATACCAGATAGTTCTCTGCCTGCAGCCCAGTACATACCAGATAGTTCTCTGCCTGCCAACCCAGTACATACCAGATAGTAATCTCTGCCTGCAGCCCAGTACATACCAGTACATAGCAGATAGTTCTCTGCCTGCATGCCCAGTACATAGCAGATAGTCTCTGCCTGCAGCCCAGTACATAGCAGATATGGTCCTGCCTGAGCCCCAGTACATACAATAGTTCTCTGCCTGCAGCCCAGTACATACCCTAGTCATAGAGATAGTTCTCTGCCTTGCAGCCCAGTACATACCAGATAGTTCTCTGCCTGCAGCCCAGTACATACCAGATAGTTCTCTGCCTGCAGGCCCAGTACATACCAGATAGTTCTCTGCCTGCAGCCCAGTACATACCAGTACATAGCAGATAGTTCTCTGCCTGCAGCCCAGTACATACCAGATAGTTCTCTGCCTGCAGCCCAGTACATACCAGATAGTCTCTGCCTGCAGCCCAGTACATACAGATAGTTCTCTGCCTGCAGCCCAGTACATACCAGATAGTTGCTCTGCCTGCAGCCCAGTACATACCAGATAGTTCTCTGGCAGCTACTACAAATTCCGCTGCAGCCAGTACATACCAGATAGTTCTCTGCTGCAGCCCAGTACAACCAGATAGTTCTCTGCCTGCAGCCCAGACATACCGCATGGTCGCCACTTCAGCCCTGTATATGTCACCCATATGACTCATGTCGTTAGTGTTAGAACATATCCAGTTTCAATATTCTTAAACCTGATTTTAACACTAAACAGTAAAGTGAAAATGGGTCTCCGAAATACATTATCATATAATAGGTTAGCTGAATTTCCTGCAGTCATGTGCATATCACAAGCATTTTCTCCCAGCAGCCCCATACCACAAACAGTGCTCCCAGCAGCCCAGTTCCCTGTGTGCCTTCCTGCATCCCTCACTCGCATCATTCCACCCAAGTACAGTGGGCCTCCTGCATCCCACTCCCTCCCAAAGCCACTCAAAGGCGCCCTCCTGCACACCTTCTTACAAAACAACCGCCCCTATAGCAAACTTTAATCTTTGTAGCGCTGTAGCTTTTGCCACTTTAACTCGGTGCACTGGTGCCCACAATAATTCTGCGTTTCAATCCCCCCCCGTGCATGGGCCTCTGCTGCCCGGCCGTCACGTGTTGCTGTGACGCTGTCACTCCCTTGCAGATCCCCAGCAGCACAGGAGCGCACACCTCGGCCATTGGTATTTCAAGCTCCCCGCCCACTTTCTTCGTCACAGACTTTGACATCACGACCTCCTCAAGGCACTCCATTCCTGTATCCCCAAGCTGAACTGCCCCGTTAAAGTCCGGGCTGGAGACAGTAGCCTCATTCCTGTGCCAGCCCACAAAGGTAACCGCTCTTTCCAGCATGTTATGCTTCTGCATGCTGCCCCCTGCAACTGTGTAGTGAGGGTTGGCCAGCGTTGTATTTGGTCCGTACTGCGGTGCCTGTAGTGCATGGGTTGTATATTATGGGCTTTACTGTGCATTAAGGTTGCTAAGCAGCTGTCATCCTCTAAACGCTGGTTCTTAATCTGCAGTGCCCACATGTAGCTGAACTACTATTCCCTGCTGTCTGTAACATCAAGATCAGGCAAGTGAAAGTGTAGTTCTAATACATTTGGAGCTAAGCTGTTATGTACTAAGATTGGGCCTGAATAAAGTTTAAATCCCTGCGCTCTAGGGTTTAGACTACAATTCCCAGCATTCTTCCAGCGCTGCCCCATGTTCAGCAGATGATGCAGTTCAGTAGTTGTGTGCAGAATGTTCTCTTTGCTATAATGTAGGAAACAGACATATTTTAGTTCAATTTTTGGCTCTCCTAACAGTTTGTAAGCACTGCTTTTATAGGCATACAAATGACGGAATGTACAGCAGTTCTTATTATCTGTGCTAACCCCCCTCAAGACCCATCAGTTCATAATGAATTTGTTATTGTTTACACTTCTGCTATACTGGAACACAATATAAGGGCAGCACAGTGCTACACAATGCGAGTCCCCTAGATCAGTGCTGTCCAAACTTCTGCGGTGCCGAGTGGCCAGAATTTCTTGCGCATACATGGCGGAAGGCCGCTAATAGAAGCCAGTTTTTTGACCACTCCCCTTTAAACCCACACCTTACCCACTTCAAACCACACCCATTTTATCACAATGTGTTAGTGCAGGAAAAAACCAAATGCTTGGTCCTCACTGCAGGGATATTCAACCATCATTCATATGTGAAAATAATTATATTATGTCATATTAAGACAACCCTAAAATCCATATGACTTCTCCTTCCCCTGTGTGTAGCACAGCAACCCCAGCATTTAATTACAGACCTTAGGGACCATTAATGGCTATTCCAACTGCTAACAAACTCCCAGAACAAACCCCTGCCAGGTCACCTCCACAGGCAGCATAGTGTTGTAGAAAGAGTATGGCACACACAGCCTGCCACTCTTGCCGGCCTACGCTACCTGTGTGTCCATACTCTGCCTTCCCTATGATGCCTGTGTCTGCCATATGCTGCCTGTGTGTGCAATACCCTCCCTGCCTATGCTGCCTATGTGCCATACTCTCTTACTCTATGCTACCTATGCTGTCTACACACAGGCAGCATAGGCCAGCAGTACATACATGTCTGAGGTGTGAACAGATACGAACGCAGTGTGGGTATTACCAGCCCAAACCTGCAGTGTGGAACACGCAGGGGTGAGAATGCATAGATTAAAATGTGTGAACAGTACAAGAAGATTAAATGTTTTAAACAATACAGGGGATTACAGGCTGAATCTGAGAAGTGAGAACCATGCGGGGGGGGGGGCAGTTAATCTCAGTACTGATACCATTAAAGCTTACACAAGGGTAAACATCAAAGCAGCCAGACAGGTGGGGGCCACAAAGAGGGGGTCGAGGGCCGCATGCGGCCCGCGGGCCGCCAGTTGGACAGCACTGCCCTAGATCAACTATGTTTGCAAAAGGAGATACAAAATACATCCTTATGCACGCAGAATATTTTAGTGCATTTATCCTGCAATTACCATTACTTAGCAGTACTTCTCAATAATCTTGGTGCTTAGTGGAGTAAAAGCACTTTACTCTCTCTGTGTAATGATGTGGTTTAAAAAATCAGAAGTTCTGTGTTCCTGCTGCTGAGCGGGTTTAGTAATATTACATTTGCTTAAAGGAACAGTTAGGCTGATGCACGTGGGGATGTTCTCGGTCTGCGGAGAATCAGCCTCCTAACTGCCTGCACCCAAAAGCATTGTGTCGGCCTGGGTGCAGGCACATGTGGTGGATAACTGCTCCGAATTGTGAACTCTAGTGTTCTTTGCCGATATCCGCTTGTGTGTGCCTGCAACCGGGTCAACACAATGTTTCCGGTGCAGGCAAGTAGGAAGCTGATGACAGTGGCAATGCTGATTCTCAGCCAACATTTATACAATGTGTTTTTGGCTCTGGCACCACGGGAGATTAGTCGTCCGCGATAACTCCCTGTTCGCGGGCGACTAATCTCCCCGAGTTGCCTCCCCCTGCCATCCCACGGCGAACATGTAAGTCGCCCCGTGTGCCAGAGCCCTGAATGTGCTGCTTCAGAAGCCACTACTTATAGTTAATATAAACAAAGTTACCGTATAGCATGGAGCAGCTGTTCAAGTTTAAAATTAGGGCTAAATGACACAAGTTACATAGGAGATAATGGATAAGCTTCTGTAAAAACCACAATTGCATTCTACATTCTTATCTGTTGTCTCTTGTAACCTGTGCCTTTATTCCAACTTGAATGGCTGCCTCCTTGGCTACACAGCAGCTTATTTATATAAACATAGTAGTGTTTCTAAAGCAACCTAGACTTTTACCACTGCAGGACAACAGTACATTTATATTTTAATTACTTTAAATTGTTTTGTGTTACTGTATCCTTTAAGGCCATGGGCCCCTTTGCAAAGTTTGTTGCAGCGTCATCTCCTTTCTATACCCACACCAGTATCTCCATTGACTCCTGTGCTTTTCATTTTAAATTGCACGTGCATAGTGCACAAATGTGTGCAAAACAGAGAGTTTATGTGTGTTAGATTCTATTCATAAGGTGTTTGTGTCCCTACACTCTTCCAACTTGCACCAAGTGCCATGTACCTTTGCTCCTGCCCTAATGAATTCCACACAAGGGCACGCATTCATTAGCGGCTTGCATTAATAACTGCAACTGACTTGCTCCAAAAGTGAATCAGATGTTATAAAAGGAAAGGTAAAAACTAAGTAATCTTTATCAGAAAGGTCTTATGTAAAATACAGCCATACATACTTATAGAAACACTGCAACCGAACTTCTCTGTGTCAAAAGAACAGGATTTGTTGTCTCTTTGTTTTCCTGTGCCTGTGAGTCTGCACAGCTCTCTCCTTCTCTCCTGCTCCCCCTCGCCTCAAGAATGCTAAGAACTCCCTCCCACCTTAGGACATGTGTGGGGAGGACTTAAGGCACTATTGAGAGATCTGAAGGTATGCCTGCAGCTTGAGATTTATTAGCCTTTCCTTCTCCTTTAATGCTAGAATAATAAACAAAACATACTTGTTTATTCAATTTACCAAATTGGACACAAGTCAGCATCTGTATTTGTGCACCATACACAAGCTGCAGTGGATGCAGTTTAGCATGTGCTATAATGGCACTGGTACTCGCCATTATGGGTAAAACACATTTGTATTCATATAGGTTTATAGTACAGAACTTGCCGTGGACACACCTGCAGTACACTGAAATTCAGGTGGAAAGTCAGCATTATGGAAAAAAAAAAAAAAAAAAATAGATTCCAAAAATTTGCACTTTGCACTTTGCCCCAAACACAAATCTCCAAAGTTGATCTAAGGAAGTGGCACACGGGAGATTAGTCGCGCCGCAACAAATCTCCATTGTCGTGGGTGACTAATCTCCCCTCAAATGCCATCCCCACCGGCTTCAGTATAAATCACCGTGGGATGACATACACTTTGTTGGATTGTCCCAGTCGCCTGAAGTTGTCTTTAGAGGAAACTACGGTCGACTGGCGGGACATCGCAGTTGACGCGTATGCCATCCCACCGCAATTGGTTTGGATGGCATTGCAGAGACCGGCAATGGGTTGGATGCATTAGTCGCCCGCGACAACAGAGATTTGTTGTGGCGCGACTAATCTCCCCATGTGCCACTGCGGGTGAAGACAACACAGAGCTACTAGTAGCAGCTACTTGCCACGGCTACTAAACTAGACAATGCCTTGCATCATTTACTGATAATTGTCTCTACGTGTGTTTTAGCAAGGCAGTTCTCTGTATTGTCATGGCAGGCGTATTTTTCTGGATTTAGTAGCCGTGACAAGTTGCTGCTACCAAGTAGCTCCGTGAATTCTTCACCCTAATACCAAACTGAGCTCGCAAAATAAAAAGAATGTTTATTATCATCTTTATGCTAGTCTCCTTTATAGCACCTGCGGGTATAGGCTTTTATAGAGCATGCAGAAATCAGTCTTGTGATTTCACTTGCAGCCTGGCCAATGGTGATGAGTGCACTGCTGTTTGCCTGTGCAAGTATGCGGTACGGGAATATATATGGCTTCATTTGCAGAAATTGGCTGGAGAGAATAAGGGCAATATTGCATCTAAATATACCAGAGAGAAGGGTCAATCTGCAACTAGAAACTGTAAAACTGTTGCAGGACCACTTCAGTATGTAATAGGGGCCGTTTGCCCTTATCCATCCATGGCCTTACCAGAGCTGGACTGTCAACACTGCTAAACTATGCCACAAGTTCCCAAACAGAGGACATAAATTGTATGTCTAAAATAAAGTTTGCAGTTCCTTTACTTATGCATGTTAGTTGGATATGCGGAGTGCCTGCTGTCGTTATTATATGATCCTCCTTGAGCTGTTGGATACTGTTTGTATGATTATACACTAAACATATCCTTACTGAATTCTGGAAAATTGCCTTATTATGGCTAAAAAAATACAGCAATTTGTGTGCATTTTAATGCTTTGCACTGCCATCAGTACCTTGAGGCCCAGTGTTATTCAGGTCATTAACGGATAAATTTGATTTATATTTTTAAGCTATCTTAATAGATTTGATCTGTGTACTGCAACTTGCAAATTGCCCACTGTTCGTTAAATTTGTCCCAGTAATTTTTGTAACATTTACTTTAACGATTACACCATTTGCGAAGTGGGCTTTAATGTTTCTATAGTTGTGTTAATTAACATCATTTGCTCCATTAAGAAGGCAGATCACAGTTATATCATTAACGGTTCTGCAGTTCTGTCTTGCAGCTAAAGAAATTGACAGTGGGCGAATAAAGGGTTGTAATCCATTTGCTTAGAAAATTCTTTCATAGACGAAGTAAGTGACATAATCTTGTCCCATGCTAATTTCTAAAAATGCTCTGAAAGACTATTTTTTAAAAGTGTATATTTTGCTTGTGTATTTCACAGATTATGAATGCATTTGGGAAAGTAATTATTACTTCAAAATGAAAGTGGCCTTTTAGAGATCAGTCAAGAAAGAAATTAAACATTGATTCAAGGCAGCTTATTATGGCTGAAGAGGAAACCACGTTATTGCCTTGGTATCACAGAAATGGCTGGCAAGCATTAAGAGCGCCGAACAGTCTCTTCGCAGTGCCCAAAACCAGAAGCGGTTTAGCCAGCTGTGGAAATACAGACATTCCTTCAGAGATCTGTGCATAAGTTACCAGCTGGCTGGACTAGGAATAGGAAAATCCATGGGTGAGGAAAAGAAGATTGGCCTACCCTGTGCACTGAATGATGGCTTCTTAGAGGAAAGGAATATTGGATTCTGAATCTCTCATCAGGTTTATTGCAGTGCATCGCTGTTCAGAATTACAATAACATGTGGAACGCGGCCGCGTCGGACTTATGGTTTTGCAAGCCGTACGAAAGTGTGCATAAGTGCCAAGCATTAAGCATTGGATGCGCTAAAGTGTCACTTCAGAGCGGTGATTGGTTGCCCCTTTGTTTTATAAAAAAGCAGTGGCCGAGTTTATCGCCTTCTAAAGACAGTTCCAGCTTTTGTATTAGGTGCTTCATCAGTTCCAATATTGTCCAAGCCGAAGCATGCTGGAATCTGTATCTATATTATACATTAATTTACCCTTATATAACAATATTCCTTGTATGATGTGGTTCACAATTTAGTCCCGCTAAACTTGCAATAGTCATGCCAAAGAACTCTTTATCTTGTACAATGCTACTGCAGGCTCTAAAGGCATGCCATCAAGGGGGCTATCAAGTGGGCACTAACATTACGCAGTGTTCTTACGTTGATGAGAACTGTGCAGCCGAGTTTGAGGCCTAACTTTATTGACTATAGAAGAGAGTGTTTAAAGCACAAAAGTGAAAAGAAAATATTAATACAGAGCAACTAGGACTGTGGGTGGCACTTCTTGTAACAACGAGTTTAAAACAGATTTTAATAATTGATCATGCAGAGTCAGGCAACTATGACTAGCCTTATGTATCTGAATAAGCTGGCTGGTAGACGAGAAGGTGATCCCAATTACCACCCAGTATTGCCTTGGTTTGTAGATTTCCACTACAGAATTGGAAAATTTAGAGACTTAGAAAATCTAAGTTTCGATTAAACAAGGGGACAAGCAGCGCTGATTTTTACTTATGAGATGACCAAACAAAGCAAATTTGTAGCTGGAGCGAAGGCAGTTCAGATCACCTTGCCATGTTCCTCACCACATTTCTGATGTTCTGTCTGACATAACATACTAGGTGTACCAAGGCTAGGATGACACCAAAGATTTACTTGCAACCACGTGCGAACTCAGTGGAGCCAAATGAGTACCTGCAAGCATGGAGCGAAATGCAAAGGTGGACTCTCTGATGAGCTGCATTCCAGAGTTTACAACAGATCGCCACCATTTTTAAATCCATCCACACTGACTATGCCAGACCTTGAAAATACCATCATGCGTGGCAGTTCATATGAGACTTTATTTCATGTCCACCGTGCACTTTGAAAGCCGAGATGTATCCAGGATTCTCACCACTGCGATTAGATCTACCTTTGGGTACACAAATTAGACTTGGGAGAGAATGCACTTATGGAAAAAAACGTTTGCCTTCATTTAGTGGATAATCATACTAACTTGACAGATTTTGGGTGGTCCAGCTTTTGTGATCAAGCCGCATCCAAAGGCTTTATTTAGGCCCCAGTTGCTCTTCTTTTGAACCCCCTGCCCATCCATTTGTCTATCAAAACATTAGTCAAATGAGTGCGTGAAGAATGAACCATACTGGTAATGAGTCAATGGTCCGGTAGTAGGAGGCCACATGTGTGAAGCGCTGTTTGGAATACTGACAAAGTGTGTGCAGGGAGATGAAGAACTGGAACAAGGAACAGAAGCTCTTGACTCGCTGAGCATTGTAGGAAAGGTAATGATCAAGTATGCCATCCCCTCTGTTCCAGTTACTAGTGCCAATATATTCCAGGGAAAACAGACCTCCAGGTAGTAAGCCCAAATAGGATAAGCAGGGCCACAACTAAGCAGAGGAAAGTCAAAGGAAACTATTACTTCCTGATGTTTTTAATCCTGTTCAAGCCCTCGTAAGAACTTTGAAAAACTGACAAACTTTCTACTTAGGGGCTTACCAGGTACTTTTACTGCCGGTTGAAAAATTCTTCTAAAAAATATTTCCACTTAGTCGTTTTGGCGTCTTTTTCAAAGAGATATGCAAGCCTTGGGTCTTCATGATTGCAGAGATTGTTTTTGCTGGAAAAGATTCCATACCACGCACCAAAAACCTCTTTGGCTAGAACGCTTATATTTTTAGTTCGTAATCTTAGTAGACACCATCCAAAGGAGATTCCACTCCCCTTTTGCAAATGCTTGAGTCATTACTGCAACTGCACACACCAGAAAGAAGAGCTTCTTAAAGATGGTGGGAAGCATACAGGCGGCCCTCTTGTTGAGTTCCACACATTTAAAAGCGTCTCCCCCACCTTGTTCCTTTCTTACTCCTCAGTCCCTTGTGCTCCTAGTAATCCCTTTTCCTGCATACTTCCCAATCTACACAGAATTTATCCTTACGTACCAGTCAAAGAAGAACTGAAGACGAGAGTAGGCCGGTAGCTAGTATTTCAGCTGTGGCAGCCAAATTGATGGTATCCTACTGTGAGATTAACCCTGGAAGGAATGGAGATTCCTACTTCCTTTTGTCTTGTCTTTTGATGACTGAAGAAAGCACAGCAGTCTAATGCTCATGGTATCTTTTTGAACGCGTTAGCCAAGCTTTAGGTCCAAAAAATTCAAATAAATAACCTGTTGAAACCACTAATAGGGCTTATGAAAGTCCTCACATCTTAATGGCAAGATTTTACCTATAGACAAGATTGCTTTGTAGCACAGTTTGATTGTACGTTTAGCTACAGGCATTCCTGTCTATTTACTTAACCACCGTTCTTCAGATACTTATTGGGTTGGAAACCTCAGGTGAAGAGAGGAAAGTTGCTGTCAGGAGGAGCTGAAGCATGAAGAAAGTGGTGGTGATAGCCCAGTATCCTGCAGACTTTGGAGAGCAAAGACAAACCGTATAGATCAAAGTGCATCCTCTCATTGAAGCTCCTGACTACACTTCTGGTGTCACTTTCCATGATCAGGGTTACCTAGCAGAAAATGAGGATTTCAGGGTACTTTATATGTAAGTACCCACTTCAACCACAAGAGCAGAGTCTCATTAGTTTAGGGAGGTAATGACAAAGCAGTGCAAGTTGAAGTCTCCCTTGGGGATTGAAAAAGTTTACCAGACAGTGATTCACTAAAGAGAAGGGAGCTTGAAATCTGGAGACAGCAGTCAGGGATTTGAAACAAAGTGAAGAATTCGAAAAGAAGAAGGATAGGGAACCCTCTCCTGGGCTCTCTGAGCTAACGTTGTCGGTCAACACTGATGTATCGTGGATACAGTCCTAGCCAGTGAAAGCAAGAGGACGAGAAGAAGAGCAAGACCTAAATAACCAAACAGAGGAAAGGAGCAAAAAGATTTTAATAGGTAAGGCTGTATTTTGCTATTTCTTCAGTTTTGTCCTCTCTTTCTTTGTCCTGGTCAGTGACTTCATATAACTGTTATGGGCACTAACCAAAGCAGAGTTTTCGACAGTGCTACTTGACATACTGAAAGAACTAGCAAAAGTACTGAATCACATAGAACTACCCACATGGGATAGAAAAGGACTGAGTAAAAATCTTTAGCTGTAGATAAAGCACTCATAGAAAGCCAAAATATCAAAGTGTAGAGAAGGGAAAAGAATCCTCCTATCTAAACTGGGCCTAAAGGTGGCCATACACGCCACCCGATATTATTCGTACGAAACCTCGTTTCGTTACGATAATCGGTGCGTGTATGCATCGTCGGCGAGTCGACCGATATCGCAGGAAGCTGCTGATATCGACGACATCGCCGCATCGGACCAGTTTGAAAATTTGATCAGGCCGCCATATAGGAAGGCGCCTGACCAAAAATTCTCCCTTCAGAGCTGAACGCAGAAAGGAGTAGAAATCTATTGTTTCTACTCCTTACCGCCGATTCAGCCCTGTAATGGTGTGTGCGGATCTGTACGATGTTTCGTGCGACCGATGGTCGTACGAAACATCGTCAGATCGCCACGTGTATGCCACCTTTAGGTTGCCATAATGTCTGTCTAGGATAGATTTGGTGGATGGATGAGGAAGAATTAATAAGAGATATTAGTTAATTTACTATGAAGTTACATGTATTTAAATAAAGATATTTATATAATTAAACAGGAACTTCAAGAAGCCTGAAAAGATTTTTGTGTAATGAAAGCCAACTTTCCAAACACATAAAATAGAGCGAACCCATTACCTCTTGAACCTTGCTGCATCTAAGTAAAAACGCTATCTCATAAAATGGCCCATGTCCAAAACCACCGTTTCATATAAATTAAAGTCTTTTTATGAACCTGTACTTTTTTTAGTAGTATGTGCCTTTAGATAATCCCAATAGACAAACTTGCTATGTAACTACCTAAATCTACTCTGCTGCGCAACATACAAAGCTCTTTACTCACACAGAAACTATTTCAGGCAAAGCTGCCGTTTTTCTTTCCTGTATTTAAATGTTGGTTCCCCATGAATTCATTACCATATATGCAGTCCCCCTGAAAAAAATAAAATAAGGAAAGAAAAAACGCAGCTTTGCCTGAATAGTTTCTGTGTGGAGTAAAGAGGCTTGTATGGGCCACAAGTAGACTTTAGTAGTTAATAGCAGCTACTGTCATATGGGATTAATCTAAAGGCACATTACTTACTAAAAAGTACAGGTTCATAAAAAGACTTTATTCTAGTGACTGAAACGGTGTTTTGGACATGGGCCATTTTATGAGATACGGTTTTTACTTAGAGAGCAAAGTTCAAGAGGTATGCCGGTTCCCTTCTAATTTTATTGTTTTGGAAAGTTGCTTTCATTACACAAAAATCTTTTGTTCAGCTTCTGAAGTCCTGTTTTAAATATCTAAATATCTTTATTAAATACATGTTAACTTCATAGTAAAAACTTAATAATCTCTTATTAATTCTCCTCACCATCCACCAAATCTATCCTAGACAAGACATATATGGCACCTAAAGGTGGCCATACACGTGGCGATCTGACGATGTTCGTACGACCATCGTCCACGAAACATCGTAAGATCCCGCCACACACCATTCAGGGCTGAATCGGCAGGTAAGGAGGTAGAAACAATAGGATTCTACCTCCTTCTGCCGATTCAGCTCTTGAAGGGAGAATTTTGGTCAGGCGCCTTCTATTGGCGCGCCTGATTCAAAATTTTCAAACTGGTTCCGCATCGGCGAGTACGTCCGATATAGCAGCTTTCCTGCGATATCGGTCGACTCGCCGGACATGCCAACACGCACCGATTATCGTACGAAACGAGCGTTAGTACGATTAATCGGTGCGTGTATGGCCACCTTTAGGCCAGTTTAGGATTAGGAGGGATTCTTTTCCTTCTCTACACTTTGGATATTGCTTTCTATGAGTGCTTTATTCTTACAGCTAAAGATTTTACTCCAGTCCTTTTTCCTATCCCATGTGGTTAGTCTATTGATTCAGTACTTTTGCTAGTTCTTCAGACTGTCAAGTAGCACTGTCGAAAACCTCTGACTTGAGTGCCCATAACGTATATGAAAGTCACTGACCAGGACAAAGAAAAGAGAGAGACAAAACTTGAAGAAATACAAAATTACAAGCCTTACCTATTAGAATCTTTTGCTCCTTTCCTCTGTTTTTGGTTATTTAGGTCTTGCTCTTCTTTCCTCGTTCCCTCTCTCTTTCACTGGCTAGGACTGTATCCACCGATACATCAGTGTTGACGACAACGTTAGCTCAGAGAAGCCCAGGAGAGGGTTCCCTATCCTCTTCTTCTCAGATCTTCACTTTGTTTCAAATCCTGCGACTTGCTTCTTCCCAGATTTCAAGCTTCCCCTTCTCTTTTAGTGAATCACTGTCTGTAACTTTTTCATCCCCCAGGAGACTTCACTTGCACTGCTCTTGTCACTTAACCTCCCTAAACTAAGAGACTTGCGCTCTTGTGGTGAAGTGGGTCACTTACATAAAAGTACCCTGAAAATTCCTCATTTTCTGCTAGGTAACCTGTCATTGGAAAGTGACACCAAAGTTAGTCCAGGAGCTCATGAGAGATGACTTTGATCTATATGGTTTGTCTTGCCCTCCAAAGTTGCAGAGGATACTGGGCTATCACCAACCACTTCTTCATCTTCAGCTCCTCCTGACAGCAACTTCTCTCTTCACCTGAGGTTTCCAACCCAATAAATTATCTGAGAACGTGGTTAAGTAAATTTAGACAGGAATGCCTGTAGCCCAAACGTAAATCAAACTGTTGCTACAAAAGCAATCTGTATATAGGTAAATTCCATTAAGATGTGAAGGACTTTCATAGCCCCTATAGTGGTTTCAACAGGTATTTATTTGAATTATTTTTTGACCTAAAGCCTGGGCTTACCGGTTCAAAAAGAACCATGCAGCATAGACTGCTGTGCTTTCTTCAAGTCACAAGACAAGACAAAAGGAGTAGGATCTCCAATCCTTCAGGGTTAATCTCACAGAGGATACCATCAATTTGCTGCCACAGCTGAAATACTAGCTCCCGGCCATTGACTCTCGTTCTTCAGTTCTTCTTGACTGGTTACGTTAAGATAAATTTGTGGTAGATTGGGAAAGTATGCAGGAAAAGCGGATTTATGGAGCACAAAGGCGACTGAGGAGTAAAGAAGGACAAGGTGGGGGAAAGACCTTTTGAAATGGGTGTGGAACTCAAAAAAGCAGGGCCCTGTAAAATCTTCCCACCATCTTTAAGAAGCTCTTTCTTCTTGGTGTGTGCAGTTGCAGTAATGACTCAAGCATTTGCAAAAGGGGGGAAGAGTGGAATCTCCTTTGGATGGTTGTCTACTAAGATTACGAACTAAAAATATAACGCTTCTAGCAAAAGAGGGTTTTTGGGTGCGTGTATGAATCTTTCCAGCAAAAACAATCCTGCAATCATGACACCCAAGGCTTGCCATATCTCTTTGAAAAGACCCAAAAGACTAAGTGAAATATTTTAGAGATTTTTCAACCGGCAGTAAAAGTACTATGTAAGCCCCTAAGTAGAAAGTTGTCCAGTTTTTCAAGTCTTCGAAGGGCTTGAACAGGATTAAAAAACTATCAGAAGTAATAGTTCCTTTGACTTTTCCTCTGCATTAGTTAGGGCCCCTGCTTTCCTATTTGGCTTACTTACCTGGAGGTCTGTTTTCCCCTTGGATATATTGGCGCACTAGTAACCTGAACAGAGGCGGATGCATACTTTATCATTACCTTTCCTACAATGCTCAGCGACCACAGTCAAGAGCTTCTGTTCCTTGTTCCAGTTCTTCATCCCCTGCACACCTTGTCAGTTATTTCCAAACAGCCTCACACTACTGTGGCCTCTACTACCGGACCATTTGACTCATTACCAGTTTATGTTCATCTTTCCACGACTCATTTGAACTAATGTTTTGATGAGACCAATATGGCAGGGGCGTTCAAAAGAAGAGCAACTGGGGCCTAAGAAACGCTTTGATCCGGCTGATCAAAAAGCTGGACCACCCCAAAAAACAATGTCAGTTAGTATGATTATCCACTAACATGAAGGCCAACACGTTTTTTTCCAAAGTGCATCTTCCCAGCTTAATTTGTACCCAAAGGTTAAAAAAAAACAAGAAACAAGAAAGAAATAATTAAGAAGATCTTATATTATTAATAAAAAAATTAATTCTTATCTATTTATATTTATCTCTATTCTTAATATCCTATTATATATTTTATCTAATTTTTACTTATTTATTATTATATTTCTTTCTTTTACTTATTATATCTATATACTTTATACTATAAATATAATTTCTCTTTAATTATTTAATATTTATCTTTCAATACTTTTTTTACTTTTATATTAATAGAATCTTATTATCTTTAATTGTTTTATCCTTTAAAAAAAATTTTTATCCTATTATTATCTTTTTACTTTACTTATATATATAATACTAATATATTATTATTTATCATTCTTATTATTTAATATTTATATCAAATTATTATTTCATTTTTATTTTTTTACATTTTATTTTTCTATTATTGCTTATATTAATATTATTCATTATCCTTTTTATTATTTTTAAGTCTTTGTTACTATTTTTTTATTTTCACAATCTTATTATTAATTATATCTTTTATTTTATCTATTATTATTTTATTAATTTTTTTTTATTTATATATTTATATCATATATTATTACCTATTTTAACTTTTTTAATTATTTTATACATTTAAATCCTTCTTACACTCTAATCACCTTCTACTATAATAATACTTACCTATTATATTTTTCTATTATTAATCCAGTTGGTGAAGATCCTGGGGATTACATCTCGGCTTTCCAAAAGTGCACGGTGGACATGAATAAAAGTTCCTCATATGAACTGCACCATGATGGTAATTTCAAGGTCTGCTGTCAGTGTGGAGGATTTTAAAAATGGTGGGATCTGTGTTAAAACTCTGGAATGCACTCATTCAGGAGTCACCTTGGCATTCGCTTCCATGGCATTGCAGAGGTCTCATTTGGCTCCCACTGAGATCGCACTGGTTGCAAAGTACAATCTTTGGTGTCCTCCAGCCTTGTACACATAGTATGTTATGTCAGACAGATACTCAGAAATGTGGTGAGAACCATGCAGGTGATCTGAACTGCTTCCTCAGCTACAAATGCTGTTTGGTCATCTCATAAGTAAAAATCCAGCTGCTTGTCCCCCTTGTTTAATCGAAACTTAGAATTTTCTAAGGTCCTAAATTTCCATTCTTGTAGTGAAAATCTACAACCCAAGGCAATACTGGGTGGTATTGGGATCACCTTTCTCGTCTACCAGCCAGCTTATTCAGATACTAAGGTAAGTCATAGTTTGCTGATTCCTGCCATGGAATCCAATCTATTAAAATCTGTTTTAACTCGTTGTTACAAGAAGTGCACACCCCAACATCCTAGAGGTATGCTCCTGTCATTTAGATATTTTTCTTTCCACTTTGTGCTTTTTACACTCTCTTTCATAGTCAATAAATGTTGAGGTCCCTCAAAGCTGGACTGCCACATGTTTTTCTCAGTGCAACTAAGACACTAATCTAACGTTTAGTGCCCCACTGAATAAGGCCCCCCTTGAAAGGCATGTGCCTTTAGAGCCTGCGATGCGAACATTTGTACAAGATAAGAGTTACTTTTGGATGACATGCAAGTGGGTTAACGCTCGAAGTCAGAGTCCTGTCTTATAGTGTATCCGACGTATTTGTCGAGCCATTCAGTTCATATACTAACGCGAATATGTAGTATATAAGGTAAAATTATGTATAATATAGAGTAATTTCTAGGATTCCAGCAATGCGTTCTCGGCTCGGACAATTATTTTGTAGATTGTGGTATTGTAAGATCCGTAATACATAAGCTGAACGTCTTTATTACATGGGCACGAATAAACATCATCTGTTCAAGCTGATTTACACAGCATTTTAATTTATTTAAAAAACAAAAGGGCAACCATACCGACCCTACTGAAGTTGACAACTTTAGGCGCATCCAATGCTTGAAATGCTTGCACTTTTATACACACTTTCCGTACGGCGTGCTGACATCAAGTTCCGACGTTGGTGATCCGCCGTATCCACATGTTTATTTGGTAATTTCTGAACAGCGATGCAGGTACTGCATAACACCTTATGAGTAGAATCAGCAGATCAATATTCTTTCCCTCGTAAGAAGCCATTCATGTCGGTGGCCACACATGGGTAGGCCAATTCTTTCTATTTATTCTCATCACCATGGATTTCTTATCTAGTCAAGCCAGTACTGGTAACTTATGCACAGAGTCTTGAACGGAATGTATGGTATTATCCACACTGCTTGCTAACACCCTTCTGTTGCTTCGGCACTGCGCATAGAGACTGTTAAGAGGCGCTGCTTTAAGGCTTGCAGCCATTCTTGCTGATTACCAAGGCAAGTAACGTGGGTTCCCGCTCTTTCAAGCCATTATAAGCTGCCTTGAATTCAATGTTTATTTTATTCTTGACTGTTATAAAAGCCCACGTCCATTGTGAAGGTAATATTACTGTTCCCACAATCATTATAATCTGTGAAATAACACAAAGAAAATATAACACTTTTAAAAGAGATAGTCTTTCAGAGCATTTTTAAAATTAGAGCCATGGTGACATTGGAGTTATTGTTGCCCACTACTTCGTTAATGAACAGAATTTTTCTAAGAATGGAACAAACCCTGCTTATCCGCCACCTGTTCAGTTCTTTACTGCTAAGACAGACTGCAAGAACCGTTAATGATATACCTGTATCATGCCTTTCTTAATGCGGAATGAAATAGATTGATAATTTAGCAAAACTATAGTACAAACATTAAAGGGCCCACTGTCCCAAATGTTCCCATAATGTTTAAAGTAAATTGTTACAACAATCCAAACTTATCTGTCGGGATCAAAATGTACGAACAGTGGGCCAGCAAATATTGCAGTGTCAGTGCCAGCTAACACCAGAATCAATCTATCTATTCAGCATAGCTTAAAAAATATAAATCAAAATTTATTCCTGTTAATGAACCTGAATAACACTCTGGGCCTCAGGTACTGATATGGCAGTGCAAAGCATTTAAAATGCACACAAATTGCTGTATTTTTTAGCCCATAATAAGGGATTGCAATTTGTCCCAGAATCAGTATTAGGATGATTTATTATAATCATAATTAACAGGTATCCAAAGCTCAAGGAGGATCATATCATACAAAGCGCCATATTTTTGCTCATGGGTTGTGGGCTGTGATGCGCCACGTGTCCCATTATTCAACTAACATGCATAAAGTAAAGAAACTGCAAACTCTTATTTTTAGACTACAATTTATGGTCCTCTGTTTTGGGAACTTGGCATATGTTTAGCAGTGTTGACAGTACCAGCTTTCTGGTAAGCCTATGGGAACTGGGATAAGGGCAAAGACGGCCCCTATAGCACACTGTGAAGCGTCCTATGCAACATGTTTTTTACACAGTTTCTGAGGTGCAGATTGAACCCTTCTCTCTGGTATCCGGTATTTTAGAATGCAGAGTGATGCCCCTTATTCTGCTCACCAGCCCAATCTTTATGCGTGACCTTGCAGAAATTGCACATGCCAATATATAATTCCCCTGTTCGTACCGGCATACTTGGCATCAGGTCAAACAGCAGTGCCATCACTCACACCATTTGCCAGGCCTGCCAAGTGAAATCACAAGACTGATTTCTGCATGCTCTATAAAAGCCTATACCCGCAGGTGCTATAAAGGAGACTAGCATAAAGATGATAATAAACATTCTTTTATTTTGCGAGCTCAGTTTGGTATTAGGGTGAAGATTCACGGAGCTACTTGGTAGCAGCAACTTGTCACGGCTACTAAATCCCAGAAAATACCCTTGGCCATAGACAATACAGAGAACTGCCTTTGCTAAAACACACGTAGAGACAATTATCAGTAAATGATCAGCATTGTCTAGTTTAGTAGCCGTGGCAAGTAGCTGCTACTAGTAGCTCTGTGTGTCTTCACCCGCAGTGGCAGCATGGGGAGATTAGTCGCGCCACAACAAATCTCTGTTGTCGCGGGCGACTAATGCCATCCAACCCATTGCGCGCGGTCTCTGCAATGCCATCCAACCCATTGCTGGTGGGATGGCATACGCGTCACTGCGATGTCCCGCAGTCGCCCGTAGTTTCCTCTAAAGACAACTTCAGGCGACTGGGGGACATCCAACAAAGTGTATGTCATCCCACCGGTGATTTATACTGAAGCCGGTGGGATGGCATTGAGGGGAGATTAGGTCCCCCACGACAATGGAGATTTGTTGCGGCGCGACTAATCTCCCCGTGTGCCACTTCCCTTAGATCAACTTTGGAGATTTTGTATTTGGGCAAAGTGCAAAAGTGCAAATTTTGGAATCTATTTTTTTTTTTTTTTTTTTATCCATAATGCTGACTTCTCACCTGAATTTCAGTGTAACTGCAGGTGTGTCCACGGCAAGTTCTGTACTATAAACCTATATGAGATACAAATGTTGTTTTACCCATAATGCAGAGTTCCAGTGCCATTGCTAGCACATGCTAAACTGCATCCACTGCAGCTTGTGTATGGTGCACAAATACAGATGCTGACTTGTGTCCAATTTGGTAAATTGAATAAACAAGTATGTTTTGTTATTTACTTCTAGCATTAAAGGAGAAGGAAAGGCTAATAAATCTCAAGCTGCAGGCATACCTTCAGATCTCTCAATAGTGCCCTTAAGTCTCCCCACACATTCCTAAGGGTGGGAGGGAGTTCTTAGCATTCTTGAGGGAGGGGGGAGAGCAGGAGAGAGGAGAGAGCTGTGCAGACTCACAGGCACAGGAAAACAAAGAGACAACAAATCCTGTTTCTTTTGACAGAGAAGTCGGTGCAGTGTTTCTATAAGTATGTATGGCTGTATTTACATATGACCTTTCTGATAAAGATTACTTAGTTTTTACCTTTCCTTTTATAACATCTGATTCACTTGGAGCAAGTCAGTTGCAGTTATTAATGCAAGCCGCTAATGAATGCGTGCCCTTGTGTGGAATTCATTAGGGCAGGAGCAAAGGGTACATGGCACTTGGTGCAAGTTGGAGAGTGTAGGGACACAAACACCTTATGAATAGAATCTACACACACATAAACTCTCTGTTTTGCACACATTTGTGCACTATGCACGTGCAATTTAAAATGAAAAGCACAGGAGTCAATGGAGATACTGGTGTGGGTATAGAAAGGAGATGACGCTGCAACAAACTTTGCAAAGGGGCCCATGGGCCTTAAAGGAACAGTAACACCAAAACAATTTAAAGTAATTAAAATATAATGTACTGTTGTCCTGCAGTGGTAAAAGTTCTAGGGTTGCTTTAGAAACACTACTATAGTTTATATAAATAAGCTGCTGTGTAGCCAAGGAGGCAGCCATTCAAGTTGGAATAAAGGCACAGGTTTACAAAGAAGACAACAGATAAGAATGTAGAATGCAATTGTGTTTTACAGAGCTTATCCATTATCTCCTATGTAACTTGTGTCATTTAGCCCTATTTTAAACTTGAACAGCTGCCTCCATGGCTATACGGTAACTTTGTTTATATTAACTATAGTAGTGCTTCTGAAGCAAAGACACATTCAGGGCTCTGGCACACGGGGCGACTTACATGTTCGCCGGTGGGATGGCAGGGGGAGGCAACTCGGGGAGATTAGTCGCCCGCGAACAGGGAGTTAATCGCGGGCGACTAATCTCCCCCGTGTGCCAGAGCCCAAAAACACATTGTAGTAAAATGTTGGCTGAGAATCAGCATTGCCACTGTCATCAGCTTCCTACCTTGCCTGCACCCGGAAACATTGTGTTGACCCGGTTGCAGGCACACACAGCGGATATCGGCAAAGAACACTAGAGTTCACAATTCGGAGCAGTTATCCACCACATGTGCCTGCACCCAGGCCGACACAATGCTTTTGGGTGCAGGCAAGTTAGGAGGCTGATTCTCCGCAGACCGAGAATCATCCCCACGTGACATCAGCCTAACTGTTCCTTTAAGCAAAATGTATATTAACTTAAACCCTCAGCAGCAGGAACAACAGAACTTCCTGATTTTTTAAACACATCACTTACACAGAGAGAGTAAAGTGCTTTTTACTCCACTAACCCACCAAGATTATTGAGAAGTAACTGCTAAGTAATGGTAATTGCAGGATAAATGCACTAAAATATTCTGCAGTGCATAAAGATGTATTTGTATCTCCTTTTGCAAACATAGTTGATCTAGGGCAGTGCTGTCCAACTGGCGGCCCGCGGGCCGCATGGCGGCCTCGACCCCCCTCTTTGTGGCCCCCCACCTGTCTGTGCTGCTTTGATGTTTTACCCTTGTGTAAGCTTTAAATGGTATCAGTACTGAGATTAACTGCCCCCCCCCCCCGCATGGTTCTCACCTCAGATTCAGCCTGTAATCCCCCTGTATTGTTTTAAACATGTAATCTTCTGTACTGTTCACACATTTTAATCTATGGCATTCTTCACCCCCCTGCAGTGTTCACACCTCAGGTTTGGGCTGTAATCACCCACATTGTTCGTCTGTTCACACCTCAGACATTGTATGTACTGCCTGGCCTATGCTGCCTGTGTGTAGACAGCATAGGGTATGGCAGAGTATGGCACATAGGCAGCATAGGGCAGGGAGGGTATTGCACACACAGGCAGCATATGGCAGACACAGGCATCATAGGGCAGGCAGAGTATGGCACACACAGGTAGCGTAGGCCAGGCAGAGTGCTGCCTGTGTGTGCCATACTCTTTCTACACTATGCTGCCTGTGGGAGGTGAACCTGGCAGGGGTTTGTTCTGGGAGTTTGTTAGCAGTTGGAAATAGCCATTAAATGGTCCCTAAGGTCTGTAATTAAATGCTGGGGGTTGCTGTGCTACACACAGGGGAGGAGAAGTCATATGGATTTTAGGGTGTGTCTTAATATGACATAATATAATTATTTCACATATGAATGATGGTTGATATCCCTGCAGTGAGGACCAAGCATTTGGGTTTTTTCTGCCACTAACACCATTGTGATAAAATGGGTGTGGTTTGAAGTGGGTAAGGTGTGGTTTAAAAGGGGGAGTGGTCAAAACTGGCTTCTATTAGCGGCCCTCCGCCATGTATGCGCAAGAAATTCTGGCCCTCGGCACCGCAGAAGTTGGACAGCACTGATCTAGGGGACTGCATTGTGTAGCACTGTGCTGCCCTTATATTGTGTTCAGTATAGCAGAAGTGTAACACATGACAAATCATTATGAACTGATGGGTCTTGGGGGGGTGCACAGATAATAAGAATGCTGTACATTCCGTCATTTGTAATGCCTATAAAAAGCAGTGCTTACAAACTGTTAGGAGAGCCAAAAATTGAACTAAAATATGTCTGTGTTCCCTACATTATAGCAAAGAGAACCATTCTGCACACAACTACTGAACTGCATCATCTGCTGAACATGGGGCAGCGCTGGAAGAATGCTGGGAATTGTAGTCTAAACCCTAAAGAGCGCAGGGATTTTAAACTTTATTCAGGCCCCAATCTATAGTACATAACAGCTTAGCTCCAAAATGTATTAGAACTACAACTTTCACTTGCCTGATCTTGATGTTACAGACAGCAGGGAATAGTAGTTCAGCTACATGTGGGCACTGCCAGATTAAGAACCAGCGTTTTAGAGGATGACAGCTGCTTAGCAACCTTAATGCACAGTAACAGCCCATAATATACAACCCATGCACTACAGGCACCGCAGTACGGACACAAATACAACAGCTGGCACAACCCCTCACTACACAGTTGCAGGGGGCAGCATGCAGAAGCATAACATGCTGGAAAGAGCGGTTACCTTTGTGGGGCTGGGCACAGGAATGAGGCTACTGTCTCCACAGCCAGGACTTTAACGGGGCAGTTCAGCTTGGGATACCAGAATGGAGTGCCTTGAGGAGGTCGTGATGTCAAAGTCATGTGACGAAGAAGTGGGCGGGGCAGCTTGAAATCACATGGCCCGAGTGTGCCGCTCCTGTGCTGCTGGGGATCTGCAGGGAGTGACAGCGTCACAGCACCACGTGACGGCCGGGCAGCAGAGCCCATGCACGGGGGGGGGATTGGAAACGCAGAATTATTGTGGGCCCCAGTGCCACCGAGTTAAAGTGGCAGAAAGCTACAGCGCTACAATGATTAAAGGTTTGCTATAGGGGCGGTTGTTTTGAGAAGGTGTGCAGGAGGGCCGCCTTTGAGTGGCTTTGGGAGGGAGTGGGATGCAGGAGGCCCACTGTACTTGGGTGGAATGATGCGAGTGAGGGATGCAGGAAGGCACACAGGGAACTGGGCTGCTGGGGAACACTGCTTTGTGTATGGGGCTGCTGGGGAGAAAAGCTTGTGATATGCACATGACTGCAGGAAATTCAGCTAACCCTATTATACTGATAATGTATTTCGGAGACCCCATTTCACTTTACTGTTTAGTGTTAAAATCAGGTTTAAAGAATATCTGAAACTGGATAGTTCTAACACTAACGACATGAGTCATATGGGTGACATATACAGGGCTGAAGTGGCGAACCATGCGGTATGTACTGGGCTGCAGGCAGAGAACTATCTGGTATGTACTGGGCTGCAGGCAGAGAACTATCTGGTATGTACTGGGCTGCAGGCAGAGAACTATCTGGTATGTACTGGGCTGCAGGCAGAGAACTATCTGGTATGTACTGGGCTGCAGGCAGAGAACTATCTGGTATGTACTGGGCTGCAGGCAGAGAACTATCTGGTATGTACTGGGCTGCAGGCAGAGAACTATCTGGTATGTACTGGGCTGCAGGCAGAGAACTATCTGGTATGTACTGGGCTGCAGGCAGATAACTATCTGCTATGTACTGGTATGTACTGGGCTGCAGGCAGAGAACTATCTGGTATGTACTGGGCTGCAGGCAGAGAACTATCTGGTATGTACTGGGCTGCAGGCAGAGAACTATCTGGTATGTACTGGGCTGCAGGCAGAGAACTATCTGCTATGTACTGGTATGTACTGGGCTGCAGGCAGAGAACTATCTGCTATGTAACTGGGCTGCAGGCAGAGAACCATCTGCTATGTACTGGGCTGCAGGCAGAGAACTATCTGCTATGTACTGGGCTGCAGGCAGAGAACTATCTGCTATGTACTGGTATGTACTGGGCTGGCAGGCAGAGAACTATCTGGTATGTACTGGGTTGCAGGCAGAGAACTATCTGGTATGTACTGGGCTGCAGGCAGAGAACTATCTGGTATGTACTGGGCTGCAGGCAGAGAACTATCTGGTATGTACTGGGCTGCAGGCAGAGAACTATCTGCTATGTACTGGGCTGCAGGCAGAGAACTATCTGCTATGTACTGGGCTGCAGGCAGAGAACTATCTGCTATGTACTGGGCTGCAGGCAGAGAACTATCTGGTATGTACTGGGCTGCAGGCAGAGAACTATCTGCTATGTACTGGGCTGCAGGCAGAGAACTATCTGGTATGTACTGGGCTGCAGGCAGAGAAACTATCTGGTATGTACTGGGCTGCAGGCAGAGAACTATCTGGTATGTACTGGGCTGCAAGCAGAGAACTATCTGGTATGTACTGGGCTGCAGGCAGAGAACTATCTGGTATGTACTGGGCTGCAGGCAGAGAACTATCTGCTATGTACTGGTATGTACTGGGCTGCAGGCAGAGAACTATCTGGTATGTACTGGGTTGCAGGCAGAGAACTATCTGGTATGTACTGGGCTGCAGGCAGAGAACTATCTGGTATGTACTGGGCTGCAGGCAGAGAACTATCTGGTATGTACTGGGCTGCAGGCAGAGAACTATCTGGTATGTACTGGGCTGCAGGCAGATAACTATCTGGTATGTACTGGGCTGCAGGCAGAGAACTATCTGCTATGTACTGGTATGTACTGGGCTGCAGGCAGAGAACTATCTGCTATGTACTGGGCTGCAGGCAGAGAACTATCTGCTATGTACTGGTATGTACTGGGTTGCAGGCAGAGAACTATCTGGTATGTACTGGGCTGCAGGCAGAGAACTATCTGGTATGTACTGGGCTGCAGGCAGAGAACTATCTGGTATGTACTGGGTTGCAGGCAGAGAACTATCTGGTATGTACTGGGCTGCAGGCAGAGAACTATCTGGTATGTACTGGGCTGCAGGCAGAGAACTATCTGCTATGTACTGGGCTGCAGGCAGAGAACTATCTGCTATGTACTGGGCTGCAGGCAGAGAACTATCTGCTATGTACTGGGCTGCAGTCAGAGAACTATCTGCTATGTACTGGGCTGCAGGCAGAGAACTATCTGCTATGTACTGGGCTGCAGGCAGAGAACTATCTGCTATGTACTGGGCTGCAGGCAGAGAACTATCTGCTATGTACTGGGCTGCAGGCAGAGAACTATCTGCTATGTACTGGGCTGCAGGCAGAGAACTATCTGCTATGTACTGGGCTGCAGGCAGAGAACTATCTGCTATGTACTGGGCTGCAGGCAGAGAACTATCTGCTATGTACTGGGCTGCAGGCAGAGAACTATCTGCTATGTACTGGGCTGCAGGCAGAGAACTATCTGGTATGTACTGGGCTGCAGGCAGAGAACTATCTGGTATGTACTGGGCTGCAGGCAGAGAACTATCTGGTATGTACTGGGCTGCAAGCAGAGAACTATCTGGTATGTACTGGGCTGCAGGCAGAGAACTATCTGGTATGTACTGGTATGTACTGGGCTGCAGGCAGAGAACTATCTGGTATGTACTGGGCTGCAGGCAGAGAACTATCTGGTATGTACTGGGCTGCAGGCAGAGAACTATCTGGTATGTACTGGGCTGCAGGCAGAGAACTATCTGGTATGTACTGGGCTGCAGGCAGAGAACTATCTGGAATGTACTGGGCTGCAGGGGAAGAACCATTCAGTAGGTACAGGGCTGTAGGGGGAGAACCATGTGATACATACTGGGCTGCAGGGAGAGAACCATGCGGCATGTCCTGGGTTGCAGGGGGAGAACCATGCGGCATGTACTGGGCTGCAGGGAGAGAACCATGCGGCATGTACTGGGTTGCAGGGGGAGAACCATGCGGCATGTACTGGGCTGCAGGGGAGAACCATGCGGCATGTACTGGGCTGCAGGCAGAGAACTATCTGGTATGTACTGGGCTGTAGGGGGAGAACCATATGATACATACTGGGCTGCAGAGAGAGAACTATGTGGTATGTACAGGGATGCAGGGAGAGAACTATGTGGTATTTACAGGGCTGTGGAGGGAGAACGATGCAATATGTTCAAGGCTGCAAGGAAAGAACTATGCGGTATGTACAGTGCTGTAGGGGGAGAACCATCTGATAAATACTGGGCTGGGGGGTGAACCATGGTGTATGTACAGGGATGCAGGCAGATAACCATGTTAAATATAATGGGTTGCTGAGGAGCTTCATTTGATGTAGTGCAATTAAAGTAGCTGATCATAGGTAGATTGTCATTAAGGCTTGGGCTGAGCCTCCCCGAACATGCCTAACACATCCCAACTAATTGCAAAAAAGAAAGAAAGAAAATAACAAAGCAAAACCTACTGTACAGCCTGCAGCATTTCCTGGAGGACTTCGTATTGCTGAGCCATCAGTGGTCATTTGTGGCCGCTGTTTGGTTTGCTCATACCTCCCTCTTAGGAACAGCAGGTCCTGGCAGTAAGAGATGCTCCCAACACCTGATTCTGCCAGGAAGGCTCAAACTGATTTGTGAGAAGTAACTGCCAGCAATTTGAGGTGGGAGCACAGAGAAATGGCAGCTCCTGCAAGCAGGTGTTGGTGGAAGTCTGATATGGAACTAGCAGTCACCACCCAAAGTATGTTCTTATATAATGATGTATAATGGTCTTTCCCACAAAGGCCAGTGTCCCTGTGCAGGAATTTGTGTGATGTACTTTTATTAAATGTTTTACATCAAGGTTCCCTCTACATTTTGTGAGATTGCTGTCTGGTAGGAGAGCCATCTTTTTACATAGCACTTGGGCTGTCAGTGTGATCTCTCTTATTGGAAGCAAAAGGGATTCCTGTGCTATGGAACTGCATTGGTACTGTGGAGCACAAATGCTTTCACAAGTTACATGGGGATTAGGCTTCAAACATTGAAAGCAGAGCATGATTATAGTTTTTACATGTAAGCACCATACTTTGTAAATTTAACATTCTATATCTTATTCACACAATACTGCACCTTTAACTCCATGGATATTGCAGTAAAGTAAAACCTCAGTTTTACATACCCTGATTTAAAATTTCCCTTATTTTACACAGTTGTTTTGTAGTCCTACTATGTACTATATAAGGTATAATACATCTACCAGATTTTACATTTTCCCGGGATTTTACTAAATCTTTTTCAGGTCCCCTGAAAAGCATAAAATGTATTATAACTACCCTGCACACTGAGTGTTCCAATTTTTAAATCAGTTGGCCATATAGTAAAATAAAAAAAACAAATACAAATGTATGTAATTTTCCCTTAACTTTAGATATGTTTTCAGTTGTTTGGCTTTTAGCTTCCACAAACAGATAATTCACCCTCCGCCTATGGTAACTTCCGCTGGTGAAAGGAAAAGCCCATATATATTGTATTTGCTTATCATGCAGTAATGATGTGAATGAGTTAGGGTTAATAAGGACTGTAGAATAGGATAGATTCTGAAAAATTCCTATTTCATCATCCTCAATTTTGAGTGTTTAAGTATCTCTGACCTTGCACAATATTTGTTCTTTTATGGCATAGTTATGGAGGCAACAGACTAGGCCCCTTGGCTGTCCCTTCCGTGCCGCTGCAACCCGACGAATGCAATCAATAAGGATTGTGATGGAGTTTCTTCCCAGCAGTTGGCTGAAGAGCTGTATGAGGATCTGCCTTGCCTCAGGGATCTGTATGTCCTCTGAAGGCTACTGCACTGGCTGCTATTCCCTGCATCCTCTTGGAGCCTCCGGAGTTTCAGTACCTTTTTACCATGTTTGGTAAGTAAGTTCTTATTTAGCTCGGTTCGGTATTCAATGATTACTTTTGAATGTGCCAAGTTGGGATGTGAAAGCACAGAGCTCTGTCTTGAGTTCGGCCCTCTCCTATTTTTGTGTGGCCTTAATTTCTTCTAGGAGGAGGTTTAGGTCAACATTTTGTGCTGAAGCAGAAATCATGCCATCAAGTCTAACATTATAAAATGTAGCTGAAAACACAGTCCAAAACGGAGCACTCGCCAAGTATGTCCATTCACAGCGGCATCAGAAGAAGCCCCTCCCCCCATTTGCCACTTTGCTTCTAAACTTGCTGTCATTGCTATCATTCTACATGAAGCTAAGCAAATACAATTAGTCTAATCCACCATTTACTACTTTTATGATAGCTTGGCCACTTGTGGCACTTTAAAAGGGGTTGTTTACCTTTAACTGTTAATGTTAACATTTAGGACAATGTAGAGAGTAATATTCTGAGACAATTTGCAATTGGTCTTTATTATTTGTGTTTTTTTTTAATTATTTGGAGTTTGTTTAGCAGCTCTCCAGTTTGAATTTTAGCAGCTATCTCAAATTATCTTAGCAACCAGGTAGTGGTTTGAATGAGAGCCTGGAATATGAATAGGAGAGGACCTGATTAGATGGATAAGTCATAAAAAGTATTACAGTGACCCCCTTTCGAAAGCTGGAAAGAGTATGAAGGAGAAGGGAAATATTTAAAAAAATCTAGAAAATAAATAATGGAGACCAATTGAAAAATTGCTTATAATTGGCCATTTTATAAAATATTGAAAGTTTACTTAAAGGTGAACAACCCCTTTAACCCTTTTAGTGCCATGGGACGTAGATTCTACGTCCTGGGTAGCAAAGGACCAAAGTGCCACAGGACGTAGAATCTACGTCCTACAGCACTATCAGGTTTACAAGCGCTGCGCTCGCTTTTAAAGCAGCGCAGCGCTTGTAAACCCTTCACAACCCCCTAGGCAACGAGCAAGTAAGGTCATACTTACAGATCCGGTCCCCCAGCGCCGCCGATCCGGGTCCTCAGCCAATGACAGCAGTGGACACGCATTGATGACGTGTCCACTGCTGTCCCTTTAATTGTCGCCGCCCCCGCCGTCGCCTCTTCACTCCTGCTGCCACGTGAGACTGCTGGAGCCCCCCTGCTGCCTTCCTGCTGCCTTCCTGCTGGATTGGTCGCCCTGATCGCCTGCCTGCATTGTGTAAGCTGAACTACAACTCTCTAACCACTGTTTATTTTGCTTATTTCTATCTCAACTGTCTAAAATTTTTTTTTTTTTTTTTTTTCAATTTTTTCTTCTATCTTTGTCATTATTACACTTTTGTACACATACACACTTATTTACAACTTTCCCAAGCACACACAGACACTTACACACACACTTACACTTACACTTTTTTTTTTTTTTTTTTTTTTTTTTTTCTATCTTTCTTTTCTTTTCTTTCTTTCTTTGCTTTCTTTGGCAGTCTTTTTTTTTTACTAAAACTTTATTTCTGATCTTGCTCTATAATTATCTGATTTATTTGGTTGCATTTTAGTGTTTTTTTGGCATTTTCATAATTGATTTCTGTTTTTTATTATTGTATTGTATTGTAACTTTTTTTATTGCTATTGGGTGCTGAATTTGCAGTGACGTTGGTGGATCCAGGGCTCTGACCACCAATTTCATTGCAATTATTGTTCTTCTGTTGGTTTAGGTGGTTTTATTGGATTTTACTGATTTTATGGTGTTTTATCTTTGCATTGTTCTTTATTGTGTGTTTAGTGCCCCCAAAAAGGTTGCTTTTGCAGTGACATTGGTGGATCCAGGGCTCTGACCACCGATTTCATTGCAATTATTGTTCTTTGATTGCTTTTAGTGGTTTTATTCCATTTTAACTTCATTTGATTTCAGTTGTTCTAGAAAGGCTAAGATTGTTCTGGTAGTTTCTATTGCCAAGGGTTAGGCTGATGCCACACATGGCGTAGGGCTGATTTTTTCAGCAAGTGGAAAAACGCTTGCCGAAAATTCAGCCCTACGCCTGCTACTTGTGCCTGCACCCGAATGAATGGAATACGCTCGGGTGCAGGCACGTGTAGCCGATATACGCATGAAAACGCGAGACTTTGCATTCTCACGCGTTTTCATGCGTATATCGGCTACATGTGCCTGCACCCGAGCGTATTCCATTCATTAGGGTGCAGGCAAAAAAAAAGGGGTGCATAGAGTGCAGCCCCAATATTATGCATTTTCAGGTTTGGCGGCCATGTACTTATGTGCAACCAGACATAGGTATCGTTTTATTCAGGGGAACTTGCAGATTGATGTTTAGTAAGTTTTTGGTAGTTGCCATGGAAATTTTGGAGAGAAATCTAGGTTTGTATCTGGTTTTTCCTTGATTTCTGACCAAAGCGCTGACTTCTGCAAGGGACTGCGGCCACAATTTTCCATGTAGAAAGAGAAGAGTGGTGTCTCTGAATAGCTGAAGGTGTGCACTTTTCGTAAATATATTGATTGTGGGGGTTATTTCACAGGTATGGGGGTGTTTAGACTAAATAACTGCAGGTAGAGCACATAGAGCACAGACCCCCCTTATGCATTGCCCCTGTTTTGGGGCATTTGGTGGCCATGTCTTTATGTGCTCCCATACATATGGGGTATCGTTTTATTCAGGGGAACTTGCAGATTGATGGTTAGTAAGTTTTTGGTAGTTGCCATGGAGATTTTGGGGAGAAATCTAGTTTTTTTTATCTGGTTTTTCCTTGATTTCTGACCAAAATCTAGGTTTGTATCTGGTTTTTCCTTGATTTCTGACCAAAGCGCTGACTTCTGCAAGGGACTGCAGCCACAATTTTCCATGTAGAAAGAGAAGAGTGGTGTCTCTGAATAGCTGAAGGTGTGCACTTTTCGTAAATATATAGATTGTGGGGGTTATTCCACAGGTAGGGGGGGTTAACACTGAAAAACTGCAGGTAGTGCACATAGAGCGCAGCCCCCAAAATTTCAACTGAAATTGCCCTTATGCATTGCCCCTGTTTTGGGGCATTTGGTGGCCACGTCTTTATGTGCTCCATACATATGGGGTATCGTTTTATTCAGGGGAACTTGCAGATTGATGGTTAGTAAGTTTTTGGTAGTTGCCATGGAGATTTTGGGGAGAAATCTAGGTTTGTATCTGGTTTTTCCTTGATTTCTGACCAAAGCGCTGACTTCTGCAAGGGACTGCGGCCACAATTTTTCATGTAGAAAGAGAAGAGTGGTGTCTCTGAATAGCTGAAGGTGTGCACTTTTTGTAAATATATAGTTTGCGGGGGTTATTTCACAGGTATGGGGGTGTTTAGACTATATAACTGCAGGTAGAGCACATAGAGCACAGCCCCCCCTTATGTATTGCCCCTGTTTGGGGGCATTTGGTGGCCACGTCTTTATGTGCACCCATACATATGGGGGTATCGTTTTATTCAGGGGAACTTGCAGATTGATGTTTAGTAAGTTTTTGGTAGTTGCCATGGAGATTTTGGGGAGAAATCTAGGTTTTTTATCTGGTTTTTCCTTGATTTCTGACCAAAATCTAGGTTTGTATCTGGTTTTTCCTTGATTTCTGACCAAAGCGCTGACTTCTGCAAGGGACTGCAGCCACAATTTTCCATGTAGAAAGAGAAGAGTGGTGTCTCTGAATAGCTGAAGGTGTGCACTTTTCGTAAATATATAGATTGTGGGGGTTATTCCACAGGTAGGGGGGGTTAACACTGAAAAACTGCAGGTAGTGCACATAGAGAGCAGCCCCCAAAATTTCAACTGAAATTGCCCTTATGCATTGCCCCTGTTTTGGGGCATTTGGTGGCCACGTCTTTATGTGCACCCATACATATGGGGTATCGTTTTATTCAGGGGAACTTGCAGATTGATGGTTAGTAAGTTTTTGGTAGTTGCCATGGAGATTTTGGGGAGAAATATAGGTTTGTATCTGGTTTTTCCTTGATTTCTGACCAAAGCGCTGACTTCTGCAAGGGACTGCGGCCACAATTTTTCATGTAGAAAGAGAAGAGTGGTGTCTCTGAATAGCTGAAGGTGTGCACTTTTTGTAAATATATAGTTTGCGGGGGTTATTTCACAGGTATGGGGGTGTTTAGACTATATAACTGCAGGTAGAGCACATAGAGCACAGCCCCCCCTTATGTATTGCCCCTGTTTGGGGGCATTTGGTGGCCACGTCTTTATGTGCACCCATACATATGGGGTATCGTTTTATTCAGGGGAACTTGCAGATTGATGGTTAGTAAGTTTTTGGTAGTTGCCATGGAGATTTTGGGGAGAAATCTAGGTTTGTATCTGGTTTTTCCTTGATTTCTGACCAAAGCGCTGACTTCTGCAAGGGACTGGGGTCACAATTTTTCATGTAGAAAGAGAAGAGTGGTGTCTCTGAATAGCTGAAGGTGTGCACTTTTTGTAAATATATAGTTTGCGGGGGTTATTTCACAGGTATGGGGGTGTTTAGACTATATAACTGCAGGTAGACCACATAGAGCACAGCCCCCCCTTATGCATTGCCCCTGTTTGGGGGCATTTGGTGGCCACGTCTTTATGTGCACCCATACATATGGGGTATCGTTTTATTCAGGGGAACTTGCAGATTGATGTTTAGTAAGTTTTTGGTAGTTGCCATGGAGATTTTGGGGAGAAATCTAGGTTTGTATCTGGTTTTTCCTTGATTTCTGACCAAAGCGCTGACTTCTGCAAGGGACTGCGGCCACAATTTTCCATGTAGAAAGAGAAGAGTGGCGTCTCTGAATAGCTGAAGGTGTCCACTTTTTGTAAATATATAGATTGTGGGGGTTATCTCACAGGTAGGGGGGGTTAACACTGAAAAACTGCAGGTAGTGCACATAGAGCGCAGCCCCAAAATTTCAACTGAAATTGCCCTTATGCATTGCCCCTGTTTTGGGGCATTTGGTGGCCACGTCTTTATGTGCACCCATACATATGGGGTATCGTTTTATTCAGGGGAACTTGCAAATTGAGGTTTAGTAAGTTTTTGGTAGTTGCCATGGAGATTTTGGGGAGAAATCTAGGTTTTTTATCTGGTTTTTCCTTGATTTCTGATCAAAATCTAGGTTTGTATCTGGTTTTTCCTTGATTTCTGACCAAAGCGCTGACTTCTGCAAGGGACTGCGGCCACAATTTTCCATGTAGAAAGAGAAGAGTGGCGTCTCTGAATAGCTGAAGGTGTGCACTTTTTGTAAATATATAGATTGTGGGGGTTATCTCACAGGTAGGGGGGGTTAACAGTGAAAAACTGCAGGTAGTGCACATAGAGCGCAACCCCCAAAATTTCAACTGAAATTGCCCTTATGCATTGCCCCTGTTTTGGGGCATTTGGTGGCCACGTCTTTATGTGCACCCATACATATGGGGTATCGTTTTATTCAGGGGAACTTGCAGATTGATGGTTAGTAAGATTTCGGTAGTTGCCATGGGGATTTTGGGGAGAAATCTAGGTTTGTATCTGGTTTTTCCTTGATTTCTGACCAAAGCGCTGACTTCTGCAAGGGACTGCGGCCACAATTTTCCATGTAGAAAGAGAAGAGTGGTGTCTCTGAATAGCTGAAGGTGTGCACTTTTCAGAAATATATAGTTTGTGGGGGTTATTTCACAGGTAGGGGGGGTTAACACTGAAAAACTGCAGGTAGTGCACATAGAGCGCAGCCCCCAAATTTTTAGCTGTAATTGCCTTTATGCATTGCCCCTGCTTTGGAGTGTTTGGTGCCCATGTCTTTATGTGCACCCATACATATGGGGCATCATTTTATTCAGGAGAAGTTTGTCTTTCAAATTTGCCTTTGTTAGAAAATTTTTATGAGATTTTTTTTTGTGAAATCCACATTTGATCATGCGTCCAAGTTTACGTTTTAGAAAAAAAAAAAAATGTCAAAAAAAGCTCCAAATTGCACAATGCACTGACAAAAAGTATTTGGCTTTTGAGAGAAAACTACATTGCACCTAGAAACCTGAAGGTCTGTAGTTTCTAAAGATACCGAACATGAGGGGATATTTTAGATTTACATATAAGTTATGCTGCATCAACTGTTACAAGCGCTTTTCTGCTTTGTTCTGGTGTGATATTGTACTAAGTATTGCTTTAGTTTGGGGGTTACTTCTGGACAGGAACTGTGGGGTACCACCACATATTTGGTATCGTTGGACTTGGGAGTATCAGGGCTTTTACAAACGACAAAAAAAAGTGTGTAAAATTAACTTTTCTATGGAAAAAAACCTCAAAATATACAGAAATTTTTCATTATTTTTTTTTTTTTTTTACATATTTCACCCAAAATACACATCATATCTCCAGAAAAGTTATAAAATTTGATATGTATGTCGAAGCCCAATTAGTGACGAAAAAACGATATATAATTTCCCTAGTTTCATGGAGGTTTTCCTACCAAAAAACATTGTTAAAGTGAATGAGTACAAAATGCTTAAAAAACGTCTGGCACTGGGGGGAACCGAAATGACGAATTCGGCTGGCACTTAAAGGGTTAAAATCTGTGAAGGGTACATAATTAGAAACCTGCAAAGTGCTAAATAAAAACATGGAGAGAGGCCTTTGGTTCAGAACGTGCCCGTGTGTAGGTTTCGCTGAACATTTTGAGAAACAAAGCCTTATTTAGAAGGAAGATAAATTTGCTTCTTAACATAAGCATTGTGGTCAATAGTGGAGACAAAAATCTGCCGTTTAACACTAATGGACACATTTAAAAGCCATTTATCAGTGAGGCTTTACATGATTTGGAAACACAATCACATGGCACTGGTTCCACGGGTGTGAGTGTGCACATCGAGTTAACCTGCAGGAACCTTACATGCAAAAATATAATGAAATGATGGTGCAGTAGATAGGGCCACTTTGGCACCTCTGGAGGCCCACATCTGGCTTGTTTGTCCTTCTGTTGGACAGCCAAGCTCTAAAGGACATACAGCTCCAGTGCTGGAGCAAGAGAGCTCACAAACCTGCAGCAGTAAGCGAGACACCGGTATTATGGTTGTACAGTGACTTCCTCTGTCTTTGGGTGAATTAGCCAATGCCCATGGGTGTGTTCCTTAATCAATGTGCTGCCCACATAAGCAAGGTACAAAATGTGTGTTTCATGGGTGATTGAGATCTGTCAAGCAAAGCTCACGTGTCGCCCCTGCAACTTGCCTCCCCACCCACCCATGTGTGTGCATGAGCAATGCCGTCATGGGGGAGGGGGGGGTCATTGACAAAGGAGCACAGGCTAGGGGTAGGTAGAAGAAGTACCTGCCTGGCGCCACCTCAACGTTGCGCCCTAGGCAGTTGCCTCTGCTGCTTGCCCCTAGTTCCGGCCCTGGTGCCAGACTTGTTTTATGAAGGGTACAGTGTGAGTAATGCCTTGCAGATGCTTAAAGGACAAGGAAAGGCTAAGTCACTTGGGGGTGCCAAAATGTTAGGCCCCTGTTAGGAGAAAACAGCACCAGCCCGGGGTACCTGTAGCGGAGCGCTTCCTCCTTCCGCCTTCGCTTTGGAAGGACTAAACGACAGGCGCATGCGCAGTAGAGTGAAAAAGCCGACTTCTCTGTTAAAGTTCCACTATTCACCCTACTGCGCATGCGCGCGACCGAAGGCGGAAGGAGGAAGCGCTGCAGCTACCCCGGGCCGGTGCTGTTCTCTCCGAACAGGGGCTCCAGCCCGGGGTAAAAGGTAAGCGATTTAAGTCACTTGGGGGGTACCTTACATTTTGGCACCCCCAAGTGACTTAGCCTTTCCTTCTCCTTTAAAGAATGTTAATGGCACTGGTCTCACAGCTGTGCCTCTTCCCTTTGGTTTATAGTGGAGGTGGCTATGCTTATAAACACCTGTGGGGAGAAAGAAAACTATATAATTATGTTGGGCTGAAAACCCACAGACTATTCTTCCACTTCAGCTTATTCTTCCGCTTTTTATGTTGGGTTGAAAACCCCAACATACTGTTTTTCGACTTTGGCTTATTCTTCCGCTTCTTCTTTTATTATTATTATTTTTAGCGCCCCCCCATTTTCTAATGGGTGCAACACCAAAACTCTCCACACTTCTTCACCCTATAGCGGAGCAGGTTGCTTGTGCTTCCGCCCCCCGTTGTTTTGTGGCGCCGCTCCGAACACCCCAATTTTCCCATTGACTTTGGCAGGGAAGATTTTCAAACTGCGGCCAATCTTACAGCTTTGAGGCTACACTCCCCAAACTTGAATCACATAGTCATGGGGTCAGACTGAATGAAAATATGATGATTGTTGGATGCTCGAAAGTGGGCGGAGCTGTGAACAGCCAATCAAATTTCACCTATTGAATTTTATTGGTTTGATGCCAGGGTTCCCAAACTTCGTACAGTCAGTCACTGGGTGATTACGTACGCGAGGTTAGAAAAAGTGGGCGGGGCTGCCAAAAACCAATCACATTTCTTTCATTGTTTTCAGTGGGGAAATTTTAACTTCTGCCATTCTCACATGTTTAATGTCAGGGTCCCCAAACTTTGCACAGTTTGTCACTAGGTGACTACGTCTCAAGTTTAGAAAAGTGGGCGGGGCACACAGATTTCACTTATAGACTTCATATATTTAAATTAAACTGCTGCCAATCTTTAAATATTAATACTAAGGTCAGTCACCAGGTAACTGCAGTTCAGAGTTAGAAAAAGTGGGTGGAGCCACCAACAGCCAATCAGAATTCACCTATTGATTTATTTTTTTTGGTTTAAATTTAAAATGCTGCCTTTCTCATACTATTTATATCAGGGTTTCCAAACTTTGCACAGTCCGTCACTGATGCCATTATTTAAGTATTAATTCCAGGGTTGTTAAACTTTCCAAAGTTAGTCACTGGGTATTGCCATTTAAAGTTAGAAAAAGTGGGTGGAGCCGCCACCAAAATTACATTTTGCCTATTTACTTTCAATGGTGAAGCGTAAAATGCTGTCAGTCTCACAATTTTTATGCCTGAGTCCCCAACTTTGCAAAGTTTTTCACTGGTAACAGTTTTTCACTGGATTGGCTGCCAGTAACAGCCAATCAGATTTCATCCTTTGAATTTTATTGCTTTAAATTCTCACACTATTATGCCAGGGTGCCCACTGTTTGTCACTGGGTGACTTCAACTCAAGGTTATAAATAGTGGGCACACCCACCAACCACCAATTACAATTTACCTATTGACTTTTATTGATTCAAATTGAATCTGCTGTCGTTTTTTAACTATTAATCCTAGGGTCCCTAACATTGCAGAGTTGCACAGTCACTGGGTAACTGCAGATCCAGGTTAGAAAAAGTAGGCGGAGCCATTAAATGCCAATCAGATGTCACTCGTTGATTTTCAGTGGGGAAATTTTAATTGCTGCCATTCAGACACTATTAAAACCAGGGTCCCCACACTTTGCACAGTGGTTTTACTATATAACTGTGGTCCCAAGGTTAGAAAAAGTGGGCGAAGCCAAAAACAGATCAGATTTCATTCGTGACATGAAGTTTGTTCTCAAACTTTCCTTTCTAGCTATTATTATCATCCTTTATTTAAGACATGCCAAAACATTCTGTAGTTCTTTACAGAAATTATACATCTTTCTCATCACTACCTGCCCCTGTGAAGCTGACAATCTAAGTTCCCTATCACAGTCACACCCTATGGACAGATTTATCAGAAGCCAGTTAACCTCGCTGTATGTTATTGGAGTGTGGGAGGAAACCCACGCAATCCAGGGGCGACAATACAATCTACTATGAGAGTAGAACCAGATAGAAAAAACACTACATAGAGCTTCATGGGAACGCATGCAGGCCAGGAACAATACAAACTGTACCTGCAGACTACTAGGCCATATTAAAGGACATTGTCGCTTAATTTTTTTTTTCTACTTTGCTTGATTTATATATTTGTTTTATCATGCCCACAACTAAATAAATATTAATATTTGTTAGCTTATTTTGCAAGAAAAACTGTCATTAAATCCTTTAGAAAGTGTCGTTACTGGCAAAGGCTAAAGGCAGCAATAAAACTGATGCTCTTAGGGGCCCATTTGCTATTGCTCAAGCTTTCGTGCTCAGGCAGAAGAGGCAACTGCCTAGGGTTCTACAATGAAGGTACCACTTCTGCCTACCCCTACTCCACGCTATCTTGCCCCTGATGCTACTCGTGTGCACGCGCATGCCGAGGTTGTGGGGTTGCCTAGGGCTCCCAGCCGAGTTGGCTTGCCATTGCTTTGTGTTATTGTTTTCTTGAACCAGCTAAAGGATCAGTAGGGCATCAAATATCCCTGGTCTTTTTTAACAGGTTAGCTGAGGAGCCACTATAAATGCTCATGGGGACCATCATCAATAAATAACAAATACACAATATAGTTAAATAGGTTTTTTAGTTTTGAAAGATATGCCATCTAATTCATTTAGATTTGTTCCACAGCTTCCACACCAACTGCTATTGCAAGGAACAAAATATGAATATTAAAAAAAAAAAACAATGGAGAAGTAAAAGGTATGATTTTTATTTTGTCAATTCATAAATATATATATTTTTCCATTGGTGATACAGATACAACGTGTATAAATACACACACATGAAGTGAACAATGGCAAAGCCATTTCTATTGCATACAACACTTTTACTATGAATGCTAAAGAGCACGAGCACCATCGCTCATAAATAGTGTACAAATGTGTAGCTACTTACCCCAAAGACCCTAAAAGGTAGGCCCTATTACTGCAAAAGGTGGTGCTACAAAATATTTAATAATGGAGAGTGAATAACTGCATATTCCCCTTTATTCCAACATAGTTTGGGTTTTAGTGCTTTGGAATAAAAATGAGCAGAATGAACATTTCAGCGTACATTACAAGGCACTCTGAATACCGTAACACAGACACGTTATAATCGCAGTCTCACAAATGGCTGAATTGGCACATGGTTACCATGTGAGCAGTAACGCCGCGTCAAGGCTTCAACACCTGTTACTGTCCATTCACACACCCATTGCAGCAAATGGCTCACCCTATCACTTGCTGCAATAGTTCCCTATCTGGTCCAGAGTGACATAAACTGTCATGGGACCTTTCCTCTTCAGCAAATACTGAGAGGTACCTGAATATTCACACACACCATTGCCTTTTACTCACACACACACACACACACACACACAATGGCTAATCCTATTTAGTTAGAGCACATCGCATGGTGAGCAGAGCTGCAAATGGGATTTAAATCCACACTACTTTGCTAGCCATATGATTTGCTGATATAGTTCCCTACCCTGTAAGGATTTAAGATGATATATACTGATGCAGGATCCTGTTTATGTACCTTTCCCCTAAAACCTGCACTTTATTCGAAACACAGACCTAGGCCTTTTGGATCAGTTGTTAAAAGGGGATCTTTTTGCACATTCGCACATATTGTAGAAAATCACACAATAAGTTATTGCCATATTATTGCTATAATTATAGTAGTCCATCCTGTCATACTCCTATCCATAGCTGGTAAATAATAAGGCGATAAAGTGAGGCTTAGCCTCCCCAAAAAGGACCACACTATAGTTTTTCTTTTATTAGCCTTTCTAAAAACCCTGCTCCCCTGCTCCTCCCTAGCCAACTGCTGCCTTATAGAAGCCAACATGGATTTTAGCATGCCTTTTTTTTTTGGGGGAATTTCTTTTAGTTGTATCTATTTACACTAGTTATGTGAAATTAAATAATTACTTAGTTGTTGAAGTTGAGAATAAGTTCAACCTCTTCCTCAAATAAATCCTACCTATCTAGATCATGGCTGTCTAACTATAGGCCAGCAGGGCTGCATGTGGCCTCCAATGGATCTTTATGGCCCCCAATCTGCTCAGCTGCTCCGTAGACTTCACTATATGACATAATGATTTTAATTTAATCCAGCCCTCAAACATGCAGTATGAGAAATAATCGGCCCACTACATGTAATGAGTTGAACAGCCCTGATCTAAATGATCCAGAAGAAGGCGAAAAAACCCCATCTGAGGCTGTCTCTAGTCTGCCTCAAATGGGGAAAAAAATTCCTTCCTGACTCCAAAATGGCAATCGGACAAGTCCCTGGATCAATGGTGCTAAGGTTATTCATACCAGTAGCCTTGTAAAGGAAATACAATGCCACATGGGGAGGGTATGGGTTCAATTTTATTGATCCCATATTGGCATGCAGTTGGTAAAGCGTCAGGTTATAAAAATATCCTGACACTAATAACTGGTTCCTTGAAAGGGAGAACAGGTCATTTCTAATCTAGAAATGTTTGTGGATTAAAAAATAGAATAAATTCAACTCCATGTTCTCCTGTTCAAGGAATGGGTGAGCATTTCCACTAACTAATTCCACTGATATACAGACACACATACATACACAGACACGCAGACACACACATACATATGGATTTTTAAATATACTAATTTTTCTAATATCACCTATTATATATATATAAGTGTGTGTGTGTGTGTGCCAGCCCACTCTTAAATGGACTTTTAAATATACTAATTATCTAATATTACCTATTATTAATATAAATGTGTGTGTGTGCCAGCCCACTCTTAAATGGACTTTTAAATATACTAATTTATCTAATATTACCTATTATATATATAAATGTGTGTGTGTGTGTGTGTGCCAGCCCACTCTTAAATGGACTTTTAAATATACTAATTTATCTAATATTACCTATTATATATATAAATGTGTGTGTGTTCCAGCCCACTTTTAAATATACTAATTTATCTAATATTACCTATTATATATATAAATGTGTGTGTGTGTGCCAGCCCACTCTTAAATGGACTTTTAAATATACTAATTTATCTAATATTACCTATTATATATATAAATGTGTGTGTGTGTGCCAGCCCACTCTTAAATGGACTTTTAAATATACTAATTTATCTAATATTACCTATTATATATATAAATGTGTGTGTGTGTGCCAGCCCACTCTTAAATGGACTTTTAAATATACTAATTTATCTAATATTACCTATTATATATATAAATGTGTGTGTGTTCCAGCCCACTCTTAAATGGGACTTTTAAATATACTAATTTATCTAATATTACCTATTATATATATAAATGTGTGTGTGTGTGCCAGCCCACTCTTAAATGGACTTTTAAATATAGTAATTTATCTAATATTACCTATTATATATATAAATGTGTGTGTGTTCCAGCCCACTTTTAAATATACTAATTTATCTAATATTACCTATTATATATATAAATGTGTGTGTGTGTGCCAGCCCACTCTTAAATGGACTTTTAAATATACTAATTTATCTAATATTACCTATTATATATATAAATGTGTGTGTGTGTGCCAGCCCACTCTTAAATGGACTTTTAAATATACTAATTTATCTAATATTACCTATTATATATATTAATGTGTGTGTGTGTGCGCCAGCCCACTCTTAAATGGACTTTTAAATATACTAATTTATCTAATATTACCTATTATATATATAAATGTGTGTGTGTGTGCCAGCCCACTCTTAAATGGACTTTTAAATATAGTAATTTATCTAATATACCTATTATATATATAAATGTGTGTTGTGTTCCAGCCCACTTTTAAATATACTAATTTATCTAATATTACCTATTAATATATAAATGTGTGTGTGTGTGCCAGCCCACTCTTAAATGGACTTTTAAATATACTAATTTATCTAATATTACCTATTATATATATAAATGTGTGTGTTGTGTGCCATCCCACTCTTAAATGGACTTTTAAATATACTAATTTATCTAATATTACCTATTATATATATAAATGTGTGTGTGTGTGTGTGTGTGCCAGCCCACTCTTAAATGGACTTTTAAATATACTAATTTATCTAATATTACCTATTATATATATGTGTGTGTGTGTTCCAGCCCACTCTTAAATGGACTTTTAAATATACTAATTTATCTAATATTACCTATTATATATATAAATGTGTGTGTGTGTGTTCCAGCCCACTCTTAAATGGACTTTTAAATATACTAATTTATCTAATATTACC